>NW_026575035.1:29477726-29482726 GCF_905146905.1 Nyctereutes procyonoides
TGTGAGTGCGAGTGCAATTTTTTTATTTTTTTATTTTTTTTTTTGTTTTTTTTGGTTTTTTTTGTTTTGTCTTGTTTTTTGCGAGTGCGATTTTGAGTGCGAGTGCGAGTGTGAGTGTGAGTGCGAGTGTGAGTGTTAGTGCGAGTGTGAGTGCGAGTGCGAGCAAGAGTGCAAGTTTGATTTGAGTGCGAGTGCGTCTGATCGAGTGTGAGTTCGAGTGTGAGTGCGAGTGTGAGTGTGAGCGTGAGTGCGAGTGTGAGTGTGAGTGCAGGTGTGAGTGTGAGTGCGAGTGTGAGTGTGAGTGTGAGCGTGAGTGCGAGTGTGAGTGTGAGTGCAGGTGTGAGTGCGAGTACGAGTGCGAGTGTGAGTGCGAGTGCAATTTTTTTTAATTTTTTATTTTTTTTGTTTTTTTGTTTTTTTTTTTTTGTTTTTTGTTTTTTTGGAGTGCGATTTTGAGTGCGAGTGCGAGTTCGAGTGCGAGTGTGAGTGCGAGTGTGAGTGTGAGTGCGAGTGCCTGTGCGAGTGTGAGGGTGAGTGCGAGTGCGAGCGTGAGTGCGAGTGTAGGTGTGAGTGCGAGTGCTTTTTTTTATTTTATTATTTTTTTTGTTTTTTTGTTTTTTTTGTTTTTTGTTTTTGTTTTTTCTTTTTTTGTTTTTTTTGCGAGTGCGATTTTGAGTGCGAGTGCGAGTGCGAGTGTGAGTGCGAGTGCAATTTTTTTATTTTTTTATTTTTTTGTTTTTTTTTGTTTTTTGGGGGTTGTTTTTGTTTTTTTTTGTTTTTTGTGAGTGCGATTTTAGTGCGAGTGCGAGTTCTAGTGCGAGTGTGAGTGCGAGTGTGAGTGTTAGTGCGAGTGTGAGTGCGAGTGCGAGCAAGAGTGCAAGTTTGATTTTGAGTGCGAGTGCGTGTGATCGATTGTGAGTGCGAGTGTGAGTGCGAGTGCGAGTGTGAGTGTGAGTGTGAGCGTGAGTGCGAGTGTGAGTGTGAGTGCAGGTGTGAGTGTGAGTGCGAGTGTGAGTGCGAGTGCAATTTTTTTAATTTTTTATTTTTTTGTTTTTTTGTTTTTTTGTTTTTTGTTTTTTTTGTTTTTTTTTGTTTTTTTGCGAGTGCGATTTTGAGTGCGAGTGCGAGTTCGAGTGCGAGTGTGAGTGCGAGTGCAGTGTGAGTGTGAGTGCGAGTGCCTGTGCGAGTGTGAGTGTGAGTGCGAGTGCGAGCGTGAGTGCGAGTGTGAGTGTGAGTGCGAGTGTGAGTGCGAGTGCGTGAGTTCGTGTGTGAGTGCGAGTGTGAGTGTGAGTGCGAGTGTGAGTGCGTGCGTGAGTGCGAGTGTAGGTGTGAGTGCGAGTGCAATTTTATTTTATTTTTTTATTTTTTTTTTTTTTTTGTTTTTTTTTGTTTTTTGTTTTTTTTTGTTTTTTTTTTGTTTTTTTGCGAGTGCGATTTGAGTGCGAGTGCGAGTTCGAGTGCGAGTGTGAGTGCGAGTGCGAGTGTGAGTGTGTCGTGAGTGCGAGTGTGTGTGTGAGTGCAGGTGTGAGTGTGAGTGCGAGTGTGAGTGCGAGTGTGAGTGCGAGTGCAATTTTTTTTATTTTTTTATTTTTTTTGTTTTTTTGTTTTTTTTGTTTTTTGTTTTTTTTTGCTTTTTTGTTTTTTTGGGAGTGCGATTTTGAGTGCGAGTGTGAGTTCGAGTGCGAGTGTGAGTGCGAGTGTGAGTGCGAGTGCCTGTGCGAGTGTGAGGTGAGTGCGAGTGCGAGCGTGAGTGCGAGTGTAGGTGTGAGTGCGAGTGCAATTTTTTTATTTTTTTATTTTTTTTGTTTTTTGTTTTTTTTTTTTTGTTTTTTTTGTTTTTTTTTGTTTTTTTGCGAGTGCGATTTGAGTGCGAGTGCGAGTCGAGTGCGAGTGTGAGTGCGAGTGTGAGTGTGAGTGCGAGTGCCTGTGTGTGTGTGAGGGTGAGTGCGAGTGCGAGCGTGAGTGCGAGTGCGAGTGTGAATGCGAGTGCGAGTGTGAGTGCGAGTTCGAGTGTGAGTGCAATGGGAGTTTGAGTGCGATTGCGAGTGCGAGAGTGAGTATGAATGCTAGTGCGAGTGTGAGTGCGAGTGCGAGTGTGAGTGCGAGCAAGAGTGCAAGTTTGAGTTTGAGTGCGAGTGCGTGAGTTCGAGTGTGAGTGCGAGTGTGAGTGCGAGTGTGAGCGTGAGTGCGAGTGTGTGTGTGAGTGCAGGTGTGAGTGTGAGTGCGATTGTGAGTGCGAGTGTGAGTGCGAGTGCAATTTTTTTTATTTTTTATTTTTTTGTTTTTTGTTTTTTTGTTTTTTGTTTTTTTTGTTTTTTCTTTTTTTTGTTTTTTTGCGAGTGCGATTTTGAGTGCGAGTGCGAGTTCGAGTGCGAGTGTGAGTGCTGAGTGCAATTTTTTTATTTTTTTATTTTTTTGTTTTTTTGTTTTTTGGGTTTTTTGTTTTTTTTTGTTTTTTTGCGAGTGCGATTTTGAGTGCGAGTGCGAGTTCGAGTGCGAGTGTGAGTGCGAGTGTGAGTGTGAGTGCGAGTGTGAGTGTTAGTGCGAGTGTGAGTGCGAGTGCGAGCAAGAGTGCAAGTTGATTTTGAGTGCGAGTGCGTGTGATCGAGTGTGAGTGCGAGTGTGAGTGCGAGTGCGAGTGTGAGTGTGAGCGTGAGTGCGAGTGTGAGTGTGAGTGCAGGTGTGAGTGCGAGTGGAGTGCGAGTGTGAGTGCGAGTGCAATTTTTTTTAATTTTTTATTTTTTTTGTTTTTTTTGTTTTTTGTTTTTTTTGTTTTTTTTGTTTTTTCGAGTGCGATTTTGAGTGCGAGTGCGAGTTCGAGTGCGAGTGTGAGTGCGAGTGTGAGTGTGAGTGCGAGTGCCTGTGCGAGTGCGAGTGTGAGTGTGATTGCGAGTGCGAGCAGAGTGCAAGTTTGAGTGTGAGTGCGAGTGCGAGTGTGAGTGCGAGTGAGTGTGAGTGCGAGGTGAGTGTGAGTGCGAGTGTGAGTGCGAGTGCCTGTGCGAGTGTGAGGGTGAGTGCGAGTGCGAGTGTGAGTGCGAGTGTAGTGTAGTGCGAGTGCAATTTTTTTATTTTTTTATTTATTGTTTTTTGTTTTTTTTGTTTTTTGTTTTTTTTGTTTTTTTTTGTTTTTTTGCGAGTGCGATTTTGAGTGCGAGGGCGAGTTCGAGTGCGAGTGTGAGTGCGAGTGTGAGTGCGAGTGTGAGTGCGAGTGCGAGCAAGAGTGCAAGTTTGAGTTTGAGTGCGAGTGCGTGAGTTCGAGTGTGAGTGCGAGTGTGAGTGCGAGTGTGAGTGCGAGTGCGAGTGTGGTGTGAGTGTGAGTGTGAGTGCGAGTGTGAGTGTGAGTGCGAGTGTGAGTGCGAGTGTAGTGTGAGTGCGAGTGCAATTTTTTTATTTTTTTATTTTTTTTTGTTTTTTTGTTTTTTTGTTTTTGTTTTTTGTTGTTTTTTTGCGAGTGCGATTTTGAGTGCGAGTGCGAGTTCGAGTGCGAGTGTGAGTGAGTGCGAGTGTGAGTGTGAGTGCGAGTGTGAGTGCGAGTGCGTGATGCGAGTGTGAGGTGTGAGTGCGAGTGCGAGTGTGAGTGCGAGTGCGAGTGTGAGTGTGAGTGCGAGTGCAATTTTGTTAGTTTTTGAGTGTTTGTGTTTGTTTGAGTGTTTGAGTGCGAGTGTGAGTGTTGTGTGAGTTGTTCGAGTGTGTTTGTGAGTGTGTGTGTGAGTGCGTGAGTGTGAGTGTGAGTGCGAGTGTCGAGTGCGAGTGCGAGTGTGAGTGCGAGTGCAATTTTTTTATTTTTTTTTTTTTTTGTTTTTTTGTTTTTTTTGTTTTTTTTTTTTTGTTTTTTTGCGAGTGCGATTTTGAGTGCGAGTGCGAGTTCGAGTGCGAGTGTGAGTGCGAGTGTGAGTGTTAGTGCGAGTGTGAGTGCGAGTGCGAGCAAGAGTGCAAGTTTGATTTTGAGTGCGAGTGCGTGTGATCGAGTGTGAGTGCGAGTGTGAGTGCGAGTGCGAGTGTGAGTGTGAGTGCGAGTGTGGTGTGAGTGCAGGTGTGAGTGCGAGTGCGAGTGTGAGTGCGAGTGCAATTTTTTTTAATTTTTTTTTTTTTTGTTTTTTTGTTTTTTTGTTTTTTTGTTTTTTTTGTTGTTTTGCGAGTGCGATTTTGAGTTCGAGTGCGAGTGTGAGTGCGAGTGCGAGTGTGAGTGCGAGTGCCTGTGCGAGTGTGAGGGTGAGTGCGAGTGCGAGCGTGAGTGCGAGTGTAGGTGTGAGTGCGAGTGCATTTTTTATTTTTTATTTTTTTGTTTTTTGTTTTTTTGTTTTTTTGTTATTTTTTGTTTTTTTGTTTTTTTTGCGAGTGCGATTTGAGTGCTAGTGCGAGTTCGAGTGCGAGTGTGAGTGCGAGTGCGAGTGTGAGTGTGAGTGCGAGTGCCTGTGCGAGTGTGAGGGTGAGTGCGAGTGCGAGCGTGAGTGCGAGTGTAGGTGTGAGTGCGAGTGCAATTTTTTTTTTTTTATTTTTTTTTTGTTTTTTTTTTTGTTTTTTGTTTTTTTTTTTTTGTTTTTTTGCGAGTGCGATTTTGAGTGCGAGTGCGAGTTCGAGTGCGAGTGTGAGTGTGAGTGTGAGTGCGAGTGCGAGCAAGAGTGCAAGTTTGAGTTTGAGTGCGAGTGCGTGATTCGAGTGTGAGTGCGAGTGTGAGTGCGAGTGCGAGTGTGAGTGCGAGTGTGAGCGTGAGTGCGAGTGTGTGTGTGAGTGCAGGTGTGAGTTGAGTGCGAGTGTGAAGCGAGTGTGAGTGCAATTTTTTTATTTTATTTTTATTTTTTTTGTTTTTTTTGTTTTTTGTTTTTTTTTTTTTGTTTTTTTGCTGATTTTGTTGCGAGTGCGATTTGAGTGCGAGTGCGAGTGCGAGTGCGAGTGTGAGTGGTGAGTGCGAGTGCTGTGCGAGTGTGAGGTTGAGTGCGAGTGTGAGCGTGAGTGCGAGTGCGAGTGCAGTGTGAGTGCGAGTGCAATTTTTTTTATTT
>NW_026575035.1:29485226-29491044 GCF_905146905.1 Nyctereutes procyonoides
TGCGAGTGTGAGTGCGAGTGTGAGTGTGAGTGCGAGTGTGAGTGCGAGTGCGACAAGAGTGCAAGTTTGATTTTGAGTGCGAGTGTGTGTGTTCGAGTGTGAGTGCGAGTGTGAGTGCGAGTGCGAGTGTGAGTGCGAGTGTGAGCGTGAGTGCGAGTGTGAGTGCAGGTGTGAGTGTGAGTGCGAGTGTGAGTGCGAGTGTGAGTGCGAGTGCAATTTTTTTATTTTTTATTTTTTTGTTTTTGTTTTTTTTTTTGTTTTTTTTTTGTTTTTTTGCGAGTGCGATTTTGAGTGCGAGTGCGAGTTCGAGTGCGAGTGTGAGTGCGAGTGCGAGTGTGAGTGCGAGTGCCTGTGCGAGTGTGAGGGTGAGTGCGAGTGCGAGCGTGAGTGCGAGTGCGAGTGTGATGCGAGTGCGAGTGTGAGTGCGAGTTCGAGTGTGAGTGCGAGTGGGTGTTGAGTGCGAGTGTGAGTGCGAGTGTGAGTGTCGAGTGTGAGTGCGAGTGTGAGTGCGAGTGTGAGTGCGAGTGCATTTTTTTATTTTTTATTTTTTTTGTTTTTTTGTTTTTTTGTTTTTTTTTTGTTTTTTTGCGAGTGCGATTTTGAGTGCGAGTGCGAGTTCGAGTGCGAGTGTGAGTGCGAGTGCGAGTGTGAGTGTGAGTGCGAGTGCCTGTGCGAGTGTGAGGGTGAGTGCGAGTGCGAGTGTGAGTGCGAGTGCGAGTGTAGGTGTGAGTGCGAGTGCAATTTTTTTATTTTTTTGATTTTTTGTTTTTTTGTTTTTGGTTTTTGTGTTTTGTTTTGTTTTGGTTTTTGCGAGTGCGATTTGAGTGCGAGTGCGAGTGTGAGTGCGAGTGTGAGTGCGAGTGTGAGTGCGAGTGTGAGTGTGAGTGCGAGTGTGAGTGCGAGTGTGAGTGCGAGTGTGAGTGTGAGTGCGAGTGTGAGTGCGAGTGTGAGTGCGAGTGCAATTTTTTATTTTTTATTTTTTTTGTTTTTGTCTTTGTTTTGTTGTTTTTTTTTGTTTTTTGCGAGTGCGATTTTGAGTGCGAGTGCGAGTTCGAGTGCGAGTGTGAGTGCGAGTGCGAGTGTGAGTGTGAGTGAGTGCGAGTGCGAGTGCGAGTGTGAGTGCGAGTGTGAGTGAGTGCGAGTGTGAGTGTGAGTGCGAGTGTGAGTGTGAGTGCGAGTGCAATTTTTTTTATTTTTTTTTTTTTTTGTTTTTTTGTTTTTTTGTTTTTTTGTTTTTTTTTTGTTTTTTTGCGAGTGCGATTTTGAGTGCGAGTGCGAGTGTGAGTGCGAGTGTGAGTGCGAGTGTGAGTGCGAGTGCGAGTGCAGTTGATTTGAGTGCGAGTGCGTGTGTCGAGTGTCGAGTGTGAGTGCGAGTGCGAGTGTGAGTGCGAGTGCGAGTGTGAGTGCGAGTGTGAGTGCAGTGTGAGTGTGAGTGCGAGTGTGAGTGCGAGTGCGAGCAGATTGCAAGTTTGAGTGTCAGTGCGAGTGCGTGATTTCG
Source organism: Nyctereutes procyonoides (assembly GCF_905146905.1). Taxonomy (NCBI): domain Eukaryota; kingdom Metazoa; phylum Chordata; class Mammalia; order Carnivora; family Canidae; genus Nyctereutes; species Nyctereutes procyonoides. The sequence goes on from NW_026575035.1 coordinate 29,486,725, forward strand.
AGTGTGAGTGCGAGTGTGAGTGTGAGTGCGAGGTGAGTGCGAGTGAGTGCGAGTGTGAGTGCGAGTGGGAATGTGAGTGCGAGTGTGAGTGCGAGTGTGTGAGTGTGAGTGCGAGTGCGAGTGTTAGTGTGAGTGCGAGTGCCAATATGAATGTGAGTGTGATTGCAAATGCTATTGTGAATGCGAGTGCGAGTTCGAGTGTGAGTGTCTGTGCGATTGTGAGTGTGAGTGGGAGTACGAGTGTGAGTGCGAGTGTGAGTGCGAGTGGGAGTGCGAGTGTGAGTGTGAGTGCGAGTCTGAGTGCGAGTGCGAGCAAGATTGCAAGTTTGAGTGTCAGTGCGAGTGCGTGATTTCGAGTGTGAGGCGAGTGTGAGTGTGAGTGTGAGTGAGAGTGTGAGTGCGAGTGTGAGTGCGAGTGTGAGCGTGAGTGCAAGTGTGAGTGCAGTGCGCAGATTGAGTTTGAGTGCGAGTGCGAGTGTGAGTGCGAGTGTGAGTGTGAGTGTGAGTGTGAGTGCGAGTGCGAGTGTGAGTGCGAGTGTGAGCGTGAGTGCAAGTGTGAGCGTGAGTGCGAGTGTGAGTGCGAGTGTGTGTTTGAGTGCGAGAGTGAGTGCGAGTGTGAGTGCGAGTGCGAGTGTGAGTGGGATTGCGAGTGTGAGTGCGAGTGGGAGTGCGAGTGTGAGTGCGAGTGCGAGTGTGAGTGCGAGTGTGAGTGCCAGGGTGAGTGCAAGTGTGAGTGTGAGTGCGAGTTCGAGTGCGAGTGCGAGTGTGAGTGTGAGTGTGTCTGTGAGTGCGAGTGCGTGTGTGAGTGCGAGTGTGAGTGTGAGTGCAAGTGTGCGTGCGAATGCGAGTGCGTGAGTGCGAGTGCGAGTGTGAGTGTGAGTGCCAGTGCGACTGCAGGATTCCCCTTGCGTCTCAGAAGCCTCTTACACACGTCTCCAGCAGGGAGCCAGACCTCGGGGCTGCCCTGGGGGGAGCTCCTGAGGAGCCGGCTGCCCTTGGCGGGGAGCCCTGTGGCTGCCTGTGTGTGGGAGTAGGGGTGGGGATGGGGCTGGGGTTCCTGGGTCCCCTGTGCTGCCTGGCCTTTAATTTAAACCCAATTAATTAACGTATAGTGTATTATATTTTCAGAGGAAGCATTCAGGGATTCAACAGCTGGAGATAACACTAGTGCTCATGACTTCCCGTGCCCTCCTTCATGCCTGTCCCCTGTTATTCCCCCCCTTCCCCTCCCCTCCAGCGACCCTCAGTTCATTTCCTATGATTAAGAGTCTGTATTTCCTGCCTCTGTTTTCATCTTATTTGTTTTTCCTTCCATTCACAGATGTCCATCTGCTTTGCTTCTTTAATTCCACCTATGAATGACACCACACGGTCATTCTCTTTCCCGACTGACTTATTTCACTTAACACGATCCCTCTAGTTCTATCCACGTCATTGCAAATGGCAAGATTTCCTTCTCTTTGATAGCTGAGTACCATTCCTATCATCTATCTATCTATCATCTATGACCATCATCTATCTCCCATCCTCTTTATCCATCATCTGCCCGAGGGCTCCGAGGCTCCTCCCGCAGTGTGGCTACTGTGGACCCGCCTGCTGTGCACATTGGGGTGCAGGTGTCCCGAGTGTCACTGCATCTGCATCTTGGGAGTGAGCTCCAGGCCTTGCACCTGCCGGTCGCAAGGCGGCTCTATTTGTAACTTCCTCAGGAGCCTCCACACTGTTTCCAGGGGGCTGCACCAGCCCGCGGTCCCGCCCAGAGTGGAAGAGGGTCGAGTGAGTTTTGCAGGACATGGTAAAAGTCTGGTCCACATTTCATTCTGCGTCCTGTGGGCTCCAATTCCTTGTCCTTAAGTATTTCTGGGGAAGCCGGGTGTTGGGTTCCGTTTCAGTGAGACGTTTCCGAAGCTCACAGGCCTCAGCTGGAGCCTGGAAGGAGGCAGGTGCGCCCAGGCGCGGGCACACCTCCTCCTACAGGGCCTCCTGCATTGCCTGAGCGGCCCGCAGGGGGCGCCCGAGCCCAAGCCCCGCCCAGGGGGTGCGCATGCCCAGTAGGCCTCTTCCACCTGCACTAACAAGAGCCTGCTGCCTGTGCTGGGGAGGCCTCAGGAGGACATGGGGAGCGTCCACGCTGATGAGCCACAGACTCCTCAGGACCCGCGGGGCGTCTTCATGGGCACATTGGGCCGCGTTCACGCTGACAGGAGCCCCGGTCTCCTCAGGACCCACGGGGAGGCTTCAGGAAGATGTGGCGCGGCGTCCAGTCCGGCAGGAGCTCCCGGCCCCTCAGGACATAAGTTGACGCTTCTGGCCGCTGGGGGCCGCATCCACGGTGACAGGAGCCTGGTCTCCTCAGGACCCGGGGTGAGACTTGAGGAAGATGTGGGGCCGCGTCCTCGCTGACAGGAGCCCCGGCCTCCTCAGGACCCGCGGGGAGGTTTCGGGATGACGTGGGGCCGCGTCCACACTGACAGGAGCCCCAGCCTTCTCAGGACCCACGGGGAGGCTTCAGTCCCATGTCGGGCCGCGTCCACGGTGACAGGAGCCTGACCTCCTCAGAACCCGCGGGGAGGTTTCCGGAGGATGTGAGGCATAGTCCACAGTGACAGGACCCCCCCTCGTCCTCAGGACCCGCTGTCTAAACTATGACTCAGGAAGACATGGGGCCACGTCTGCCATGACAGGAGTCCGGCTTCCTCAGGACCCGGTGGAGGACCCTGGAGGCGCTGTTCGGAGTCACGTCCACCTCAGCAGTGGCTACTCAGAACGACAAGGTAAGTGAATGGGGACAATTGAGATAGGGTTAGGGTTTAGGGTGAGCAATAGGTGGTTAGAGTTAAGTTAGGTGACATGGATTAGTGATCATGTTTATGCCTACGAGTTACTGGTTAGGGTGAGGGATGGGGTAAGGGTCATGAGTTAGGAGTTAAGGTACTGTATTAGGGATTGGGAAACTGAGTTAGGGTCTGGATCAGGGTGATGTTACAGATAGGTTATAGGGTTTTGGGTCAAGGGATAGGGGGAGGGAATAGGGTTAGAGTTAGAGTGGGGGATGGGGTTAGAGTTTAGGGTTAGGGGTTAAGGCAGTGTTAGGATTATAGGTTAGGGTTTGGGCTAGGTTTAGGGTATGGGTTAGAGATTAGGGTACGGGTTAGGGTTAGGGTTAGGGTACGGGTTAGGGTAAGGGGTTAGGGTTTGGGCAAGGGGTTAGGGTTAGTGTTTGGTTAGGGTTAGGTCAGGGTCAGGGTCAGGGTACGGTTTTGGAAAAGGGTAAGAGATAGGGTTAGGGAGTGGGTTAGGGGTTAGTTTGAGGGTACGGGTTAGGGTACAGTTTGGGGTATGAGATAGGGTTAGTATTAGAGGGGTAGGCTTATTAGCGTATAGGTTAAGGTTTGGAATAGGATTTGAGTACATTAAGTTAAGGTTAGGGTTAGGGTTAGATTTAAGGTAGGGTCAGGGCTAAGGGTTTAAAATAGGTTTAGGAGTTAGGGTGAGGGTTGGCAGGAAGGTTCAGTGAATGTGTTTCGGTCTTGGGGTTTGTGTTTGGTTTTCGATGAGTGATAGGTCTTGTTTTAGGGTTAGGTTAACATCATTAGGCTTAAGTGTAGGGTGAGGGTTATGTCCGTGTACGGTTAGAGTTTGAGTCTTGGCATGTGCTGCACTGGGACTCTAGTATCTTGGGCAGTTTAGTTTTATGCACCCTATTTAGGTTTTGGGTTCAAAGATAGCCTGACTCCACCAAGTCAGTGGCCCCCCGCAGAGAATCAAAATCCAGGCTTCTGCTGGGGTCAGAATAGACATGGCAGGCTTCTCCTGAGCTGAGCTGAGGAGGGGATTTGTGGCTCTAAGTACTCTTTATTTGGATGTTCAGTTGCCTTTCTGATTTTACCTCTTGTGCGCACATGTTTCATCAATACCACCAATTATCATTTTAAAGTTTTACTTGAATTCCTGTTTGTAAACACAGTATGATATAGCTTCAGGTTTACCACATAGCGATTCAAGCCTTGGATACAACGCCTGGTACTGGTCACAGGTGCCCTCCACTATCCCCATCCCCTGATTCCCCATCCCCCCACCTTGCTCCGGTATTTATTCATTTATTCTCTGTGGTTAAGAGTGTGTTTCCTGGTTTGCTTCTCTCACCCCCCCTCACTCCGCCCCTTTGCCAGTTTGTTTGGTTTCTTGAAATTCACACGTGAATGCAATTGTATGGTATTTGGTATCGGTCTTACTCTGACTGACTGAGTTCATTTAGCATAAGTGCTTTCCACTTCTCCCACATCATTGTAAATGGCTTCATTTCATCCCTCCTGAGGA